>NC_140236.1:22197925-22207925 GCF_949987555.1 Borostomias antarcticus | reverse complement strand
AACTGTCTACCAATGCATGAAGTGCACCATAGCTGTCTGTAGCAGTTGCACTGCCAAAGTGCAGAGGAAATGCGCGAAGTGTATTTGAGCTGCCGCCTCAATTGTGCGTAAGAGCAGAGCGCATCAACTCGTCACGAGTTACTCGTGTATAGCTACAACTAGTAGCCCATAGCCATTAATACGGCTTATTGTTTTATTCATATATCAACTAGATAATTCGATAATAATGAGTAGCCTAGTAGGCTATAAAAGGAATTCAATAGGGCCTAATTAGCCTTAAGTTGTAGCCTAGGCTACAGTACAATCATAAGACGCATAGGCCTAGGCTACCATAAAAAGCGTTGCGTTCTCATAGGCCTATTAACTTAGATATTTATTAATTAGATAAGTATTATCTCAGATCGAAGAGGAACAATGCGGAACAATGCGGATTTCGTCCTGGTCGTGGAACTACCGACCAGCTCTTCACTCTCGCAAGGATCTTGGAGGGGGCTTGGGAGTTTGCCCAACCTGTCTACATGTGTTTTGTGGACTTGGAGAAGGCTTACGACCGGGTCCCTCGAGAGGTCTTGTGGAGGGTTATGCGGGAGTATGGGGTGAGGGGGTCCCTACTTAGGGCCATCCAATCCCTGTACACCCAGAGCAAGAGCTGTGTCCGGGTCCTCGGCAGTAAGTCGTCTTCCTTTCCGGTGGGGGTTGGCCTTCTCCAGGGCTGCGCTTTGTCACCAATCCTGTTTGTGATTTTCATGGACAGGATATCGAGGCATAGCCGTGGGGAGGTGGGTTGGCAGTTCGGTGAGCTGGGGATCACGTCGCTGCTTTTTGCAGATGATGTGGTCCTGATGGCATCATCTGCCTGCGACCTCCAGCACTCTCTGGATAGGTTCGCAACTGAGTGTGAAGCGGCTGGGATGAGAATAAGCACTTCTAAATCTGAGGCCATGGTTCTCAGCAGGAAACCGGTGGCCTGTCCGCTCCAAGTAGGAAATGAGTCCTTACCCCAAGTGAAGGAGTTCAAGTATCTGGGGGTCTTGTTCACGAGTGAGGGAACCATGGAGAGGGAGTTTCGGAGCAGCTGGTGCGGTTCTGCAGTCGCTTTACCGCACTGTTGTGACGAAAAGAGAGCTGAGCCAAAAGGCAAAGCTCTCGATCTACCGGTCTATCTTCGTCCCCACCCTCACCTATGGTCATGAAGGATGGGTCATGACCGAAAGAACCAGATCACGGATACAAGCGGCCGAAATGAGTTTTCTCCGGAGGGTGGCTGGGGTCTCCCTGAGAGATCGGGTGAGAAGTTCAGTCATCCGGGAGAGACTCGGAGTAGAGCCGCTGCTCCTTTGCGTCGAAAGGAGCCAGTTGAGGTGGTTCGGGCATCTAGTGAGGATGCCTCCTGGGCGCCTCCCTAGGGAGGTTTTCCAGGCGTGTCCGGCTGGGAGGAGGCCGCGGGGTAGACCCAGGACTAGGTGGCGGGACTACATCTCCGCACTGGCCTGTGAGCGGCTAAAGATTCCCCAGGCAGAGCTGGTTGATGCTGCTAGGGAAAGGGATGTCTGGGGTCCCCTGCTGGAGCTGCTGCCTCCGCGACCCGACCCCGGATAAGCAGATGAAGATGGATGGATGGATGGATAAGTATTATGTATCTACGTTCTATGCTGCATCTGTACAGTAGACTACTGTTTTATTTGGATCCTTGGCCAAAATGCTGTTCTTGTAGCCGTTTCATCGATTCTTCTCCTTTTGTGAAGTGTAGGCTATATTCTTGTTAACATGCGGCCTAGGCTTTATTCTAAAAAATATGAGAAAGGCATCATAGGCCTACAGACACATACAAATCATATGTTGCTTTTAGTAACATTAAAAACAATGCAAATGCAAATCATGCAAAGTTGAAGGCCACGACTTCATCAGTTAGGCTAGTGTTGGCATGATCTATAGATGCTCAGGTCATAATGTCCGTTGAAAATAATTCCCTCTAAGCACAATTTGAATTCTATTAAAATAGGCTAAAATTAAAATTCCACATATTCTGATTCCTTCTATATATATATATATATTTTATTTTTTTTATGTGTAGCCTATAGGCTATAGGCTTCTGCGATGAACAAAACAGCCACAATGTAGCCTGCTTATAGCGAGCGAGAGGGCAGTCTACCATAAAGTGTATAACCATAATGTAATATATCTAGACTACATGCATTGTGGTATTTCTTTATATAGCCCAGCCTGCCTATCAATTGGTTCTCAATAAACAGTTATGCCATCCTCTGAGTCCAAATAAGCAGGCTAATAGACCGGCAGCTCTAAATGCCTTCCCAATCAATGAGACATGGTTGTAAAAATGATGTTTTATTGATGAAAAGGGTAAAACTGAAAAACATGTTAAGAGTCATTGCATTGATCGATGCAGTCAGTTCAAATAGCCATCAAAAGATAAAGTAGGCCCATTTAAAATGACCAATTACATCTTCAAATCCCTTCTAATCTTGGCCTTTGATAGGGTTTCTTCCCGCCCTACTGCCAATTATATCCGGACATTAACTATCTTGTGCATACAGAGCACAAACAATGAAACAATGAAACAAATAGATTTCCTCCCTGTCTGTCTGTGGCATTCGCTACCAGCAAACACTGAAAATACAGGTCCTCAATTTATTTAGATTAGACTAGCCTATCCAACTGGACCACTCCAATGAATGTTGAACGTAGCCTACTTTTATTCTTTAGGTTTTACAGAATCGGCCTACAATGTCCACACATGCATGCGCCATATCTGACTAGCTCGCCACTCGCCAGCGAACCTGGACTAGACTATTGTAACCCCCCCCCCCCCCCCCTACAAATTATTTTATATTCAAATAAACTGGATGGACCGGTTTCCTAGCCCTGGATCGTGGGGAGGGGGGTAGCCTACGTTAGCGGGTGCTTTGCCATGACCGGCCATTCCACAGGTGTTGGATTGAATTCGCTAGTTTGATTGATAGATGGATGGATTTAACGTCCAAAGTATTGTGCAAGTATTGTATAGGCCCATGTGTAAGAGATGAATGGTTGTAACCATGAATTCAGCCACAGGTAGGCCCTACTGTAGATGATCAGCATTATCACCAGTCTCAATTGATGCTTTCCTACGTGTTGCCATTCATTTAAACCACCATCTCATCTAGACTACTTCTGTTGCTGCATTTTTACATTTATGCTTTCATGATTTTAGAGCGCAATCAACATTTTCCAGGATTCCAATAAGTCCATCCATTCATCCAACTTTGTGCTGAGCGCAGCGCAGGCTGGTAGCCTACTGTCAAGGATCACGACTGATGCACTCCCTTAACACGTCTCGCAACTCCCCAGACCATCAAGAGAATTTCAATATGAAAGACCTTAAGTGGGGTATTCCAGGAGGTAGCCTAATGTAGCAAGCTGTCGGTCTTCATGAGGCACTGTTATGCTTGTTTGCTGTGTAGATCCAGTCATAGAAGCGGGCATCTCGTCCGGCGATTTGAAACAGCTGGTCAATTCACCCCAACAAGAATAGCCAAGCGAAGGACAAAAATGAAACCACAAACGTTACTGCTGGTCTTGAAACAACTGTGTTAGCCTAGTTCCATATGAGAACACTCCTCGGTCCAATTCCGTATAGTAGATCAGCCTGTGTCCACGTAGTTGCTAGCTAACTGGTGTGTACATTCCATGAATATCCGAAGCAATTATTCCCTATGTAGTTCACTATATGGGTAACACTACTTAGGGAATAGGGAGTGAGTGAACCATTTCAAACACATCTTTTGTCAGCCCCGTTAGCTAGCTTACTCGTCCTGATGCCATGTTCCATGAGAACACGCTGCTAGCTAGCTAGTTAGCCTACTGTATTAAACCTCTACTTGTCCCGATACCTTGTACCATATGAGTTAACAGATACAGACCCGACGACAGTTACAGAGATAGATAGGCCTACTATAGATAGATAGGTTTTGTTCGTAATAATTAACATTACAACCAGACAGAGAACAAGGAGTTTGAGTTCACATAGTTGTTAGCTAACTGGTACAGTAGTTAGCTAGCTAGCTGACCCCTGACGTCTGTCCCCTGTGTTACGTGAATGGTGGTTGTTTACGTTGCAGTCTAGCTTACAATAGCTTCTCACGCCGTTCACTACCATTCCATATTTTTTCTGATTTAAGGTCCCATGACGGGTTTCTCTTCCTGCTTCTGCCTAAGCACTCCACAATACAACAATACAACGGTGTCATGTTTTACCGAAGGAGAAGTGAAGAAGACGGTAGCTATCAGTGGCTAAAGTAGTTAGCTAATGTTAAGATCATTCCTGTAGCTGCTTTGCTGCTAATGCGAGCTCGTCTCCGTTCCTGCCCGAGAAACAGAAGTTGAACTAATAGCATCAAAATCAAAATAGCTACAGGAATCATTGTTGTAAAGTTAGCTATCTGCTTTTTAGCCACCGACAGCTACCGTTAATATTATGGAAGCTGCTGTCGTGAGCTAACGTGCTATCACGGTCTTATCATGCAGCTTCACAGCCTGCTATCAGCAGACAGCACTAAAGTTGACAAAATCACACTTGCACATCATTAGAATTCCAACCATTTATATGGGATTTATCATTCAACTAAACATGGAATCTGAATACTACCTGATATTTCAACCTGCTGCCATCAGTGATCGGCGTGTCTGCTTGTTTGCGTCATGAATATCCTACGCAATGACATTCCATGTAGTGTCCCAAAACTGTTAAATCATTCCCTATGTAGTTCACTATGAGTAGCACTACATAGGGAATAGGGAGTGAGTGAACCATTTCAAACACATCTCTGGTCAGCTCCGTTAGCCATCTTACTCGTCCTGATGCCATGTTCCATATGAGATCACTCAGTTAGCCTAATGTATTAAACTTCTACTTGTCCTGACACATGAGTTAACAGATATAGACCCGGCGACAGTTACAGAGATAGAAACTATAGATAGATAGGCTTTGTTCGTAATTATTGAATTACAACCAGACAGAAAACAAGGAGTTTGAGAACAAGGTAGGCTCATCTAATGTGCGAGATGAGCTACAGCAATGGGTCAATGAGTGGTATTACTGCGCCCCTATGGGCAGGCGAGCGGTGGTGCGGAATGCCGTAAAGCGCCTGTTAGAATACCGCGGGTCAAGTTACATTCTTATGTTCTCACATCTGTAACATGACAGGACAGACGCACAGCGGACTGTGGATGAGACACAGGAGCACCCCACAGATCAATTGGTAGTATTTATTAAGGGATAAGTTACTATGATTACAATGTATATGGGTCTTGATTATTTGAGGTTTGAACGCATAGGAGCATGCCTGTGTGTGTGTGTGTGTGTGTGTGTGTGTGTGTGTGTGTGTGTGTGTGTGTGTGTGTGTGGCGTGCGTGTGAGTGTGCATGCATGCGCGTGTGTGTATATTCACACTTTTCCATACAACATCCCTATATATTTGTGAAGAGGAGTGTGTCAGAAGAGTGATCTGGGCCTCTGTCCCCTGCCGCTCCTGGCCCCCAGGAGGGAGGCCCCGATTGTCTGAGAGCGTCCGGCCGGCCTCCCTGCTGTGCTCTGGATGAACGGCCGTCATCTCTCTTTGATTATGGGTTGCATTTGCAATCACTCATCCCCAACACACACACACCCTGATCCCCAACCAAGGTTATTATAGTTAACGAAAACTAACTAAAAAACGAAAACTAGGTGTGAAAAAACATTTTAACTGAAATAAAAATGAAAACTAGGCTTTACAAATAAACGATAACTAACTAAAACTGTATTGTGTGTTTACAAAACTAACTAAAATAAACAAAAATTATTGAGAAAATTTCCTTAGTTTTAGTCTTTTTCATTTCATACATAAGCCTAGTATTTTGGGTGGATATGAAATCTATCCTCCATTTTCTTTAGCTGTGCCCCTGCGCAGAAGTAACCTGATGTGCACCATGATGGTTTGTTTCACACTGAGTGAAACAACGTGAGCTCACGAGATCAGGATGGTCTCACGAGGCTAGCACAGAAGAAAAAAAAACTAAAACTTATACTGAAACTAATAAAAACTAAACTAAAACTAAGCATTTTCTAAAAAATAAAAAATAAACTAACAAATCTGCTTTAAAAACTAATCAAAACTAAACTGAAATTGATAACAAAAAGTTAAAACGATATAAAAATAAAAACTAATTAAAAAAACAAAACTATTATAACCTTGTCCCCAACACACACACACCCTGATCCCCAACACACACACACCCTGATCCCCAACACACGCACACCCTATCCCCAACACACACACACCCTGATCCCCAACACACGCACATGGGACTGTGCCAGCGTAACCATCAACACCAGCTCACCAGCAACTGTGTGTGTGCCTGTGCACTGTTTGAGTCTGTGCCTGTGCACTGTGTGTGTGTGTTTGTGTGTGTGTGTGTATGTGTGTGTGTTTGTGTATGTGTGTGTGTGCATGTGCATGTGTGAGAGCAAGAGCGAGAGAGAGCACGTGCGGCTCCAGAAGGGCTATGTTGACATACACACACACACACACACACACACACACACACACACACACACACACACACACACACACACATATATACACACATGCGCACACACACACACACACACACACACACACACACACACATGGTCAAACCTCATGTGGATGAGTGAGTGAGTGAGTGAGTGAGTGAGTGAGTGAGTGAGTGAGTGAGTGAGTGAGTGAGTGAGTGAGTGAGTGAGTGAGTGATATGGGGTGTGAAAAGTGCCCTTTGGTTGCTTGTTCAAAGCTTACTTACAACGTGTATGTATGTGTGTGTGTATGTGTGTATGTATATACATACACACACACATACAGACATACACACACGTTCGTGTTCGTCCAGCACAGCTCACTACAAAACATGCGCACATGTGCGGTAGTCGATCGCGCTTTAAATGAATGGGGGAGCTCACGTGACCGAATGACTGTTTGCGTTGTGAGTTGTGAGCTCAGTGGGGCGTGTATGTATGTATGTATGTGTGTGTGTGTGTATGTATGAGATCGAACATAGCCTACATACATACACACACACATACATACACACATACACGTTCGTTCCAACCAGCGCAGCTGTATGTGAAACTGCTTGCGCATACAAGCGCGGTAGCCACCGCACTTCCGCGTGACGTCACCGAATGCTCTGCCGCTGTTCTGAGAAGAGCGTGTATGTGGGTATGTATGTGTGTGTGTGTGTGTGTGTGTCTGTGTGTCTGTTTCGACTCGCTTAATGAATGACTTCGATACATCGCTTCAGAGAATGAAGACGACTATGGTAAATATAGCACAAAAATATGAATATCTGCGTGGTTAGATGTATCGGCTTTTACTGCAAGCTAGCTAGCTTCCCAGCTAACGTTACATCATTGCCTAGGCTAGCGAAGTGTCTACCTAGAGAAGACCGGTGTATTGAACGCGGTCAAACTCAGGCCTGCCAAGTTTGCCTGTCGGTGCTTTTAAAATCACGTCACAACTGTATTCCCTGTGCAGTAACGTTACTCATTCAGCACCAGCCTCCATTATTCATGTTATAGTGTATGCCTGTGATCAGAGAGGAGCGCGTTATTCCCTCTAGCCTTAATGGTTTGTAAATGTTATAAAGTGTCTATTGCAATATGGAGGTACATTATTATTTTCCATATGCTGTATTCGAGAGTAGAGGTTTTGTAACTATCTCCCATTTACATTACATTATTTTACATTCACATTTGCCATATACATGTGCATGAACGCTCTGCAGTAATGACTTGGGTGCTATTATCACAGTGCTTGTTGGGTCCAACTACAGATTGTTTTTGATGTTATAGATGGACTGTGTACCAGCCTTCAGATTTGACTCCAACAACCTCATGGTCATGGCTCAGGGAAGTACTATTCAGCTGCAGCGGTGGAGAAGTGATGCCCCTAAGGGAACCAGCCCAGAGGAGGAAGGAGAATTGCAGTTTGTTTTCTGTCGTGGAGTTGTCCCGAGTTGCCAGATGAACGTCCAGCTATACCTGCTGGGAGGAGCTGAGCTGGAGTGAGGACCGAGGGAGGCGATAGGCAGCTAGTAGCCAGGACCTTGACACCATCAGCCAGCTTTACACAGACTGATGCATTGCAATAGTAGAGATTGTAGAACATGTCATTTCTTATCATTTGTTTATGTCAAAGACATATTAACACTATGTCACATAGTATAATAACGCTTAGTAATGAAGGAAGGTACCCATGATCACACTGTAGCATTTCAACGACTGGTTTGCCAGAAAAATAGGCAGGGGTCACTAGTCATCACTGGAGCTGACATCTAAAAAGTGTTGGCAAACATGTCTATTGCTCACAAATCTACTTGGATCCTCACTGTTACGTGGTAAATAAAAAAAGCAAACACATTGTCAGTAAACAAGATCTCTCTTGCTCCCAAATTGTCCGCTCGCCTCTCTCATTGAAAATGAATTGCAATGCGCGGATATCGCTCCTCGTCTGAAACGGCCTTTAGCCTACCAACACGCTAAAAAGAACACATGGGCAATATCTGCGCTGAATATATGGCTGAACACTCAGGTGAGATGCAAGGCTATTCAACCACTCCCAGGTTGCCTCTTCAGACATGAATCACTATCTAGCAAGCTGACACTCTGTTTCTCTCCACAGACCAGTCTGGACAATCTGTATAGACATCAATTAGGACTGGAACATACCTCTTTATGCATAATTCTAAATAAAACTTGCATTGCTGATTGGATGTCTACAGTTTCTTCAAATTGTATAGAGAGATCTTGTTTACTGACAATGTGTTTGCTTTTTTTATTTACCACGTAACAGTGAGGATCCAAGTAGATTTGTGAGCAATAGACATGTTTGCCAACACTTTTTAGATGTCAGCTCCAGTGATGACTAGTGACCCCTGCCCGCAATAAAAATTCAGCAACAAGTCATGGCAGTGTTGTCTTTATACCACATCGCAATGATATCAGCTACACTAGCTCTGCATACATGGCACACATTATCCAAGCTGTGTTGTTTGTTGTGATGGACTTGGATACATAATTGTATTTTTCTGGCAAACCAGTCGTTGAAATGCTACAGTGTGATCATGGGTACCTTCCTTCATTACTAAGCGTTATTATACTATGTGACATAGTGTTAATATGTCTTTGACATAAACAAATGATAAGAAATGACATGTTCAACAATCTCTACTGTTGCAATGCATCAGTCTGTGTAAAGCTGGCTGATGGTGTCAAGGTCCTGGCTACTAGCTGCCTATCGCCTCCCTCGGTCCTCACTCCAGCTCAGCTCCTCCCAGCAGGTATAGCTGGACGTTCATCTGGCAACTCGGGACAACTCCACGACAGAAAACAAACTGCAATTCTCCTTCCTCCTCTGGGCTGGTTCCCTTAGGGGCATCACTTCTCCACCGCTGCAGCTGAATAGTACTTCCCTGAGCCATGACCATGAGGTTGTTGGAGTCAAATCTGAAGGCTGGTACACAGTCCATCTATAACATCAAAAACAATCTGTAGTTGGACCCAACAAGCACTGTGATAATAGCACCCAAGTCATTACTGCAGAGCGTTCATGCACATGTATATGGCAAATGTAAATGTAAAATAATGTAATGTAAATGGGAGATAGTTACAAAACCTCTACTCTCGAATACAGCATATGGAAAATAATAATGTACCTCCATATTGCAATAGACACTTTATAACATTTACAAACCATTAAGGCTAGAGGGAATAACGCGCTCCTCTCTGATCACAGGCATACACTATAACATGAATAATGGAGGCTGGTGCTGAATGAGTAACGTTACTGCACAGGGAATACAGTTGTGACGTGATTTTAAAAGCACCGACAGGCAAACTTGGCAGGCCTGAGTTTGACCGCGTTCAATACACCGGTCTTCTCTAGCCAAACTGTAAAGTAATGGAGCTAGCTAGATACAGCTACATAAT